>NW_027667955.1:0-31000 GCF_963924665.1 Micromys minutus
ACTTATTTCAGAGAAAAAAAGCAAAAATTTTTTTTATATTGGGGCAAAAAGGCAGAAATTCCCATTATTTTGGGGCAAAAAGGCAGAAATTCACCTTATTTTGTGCTAAAATTGCAGAAATTTCACATATTTCAGGGCAAAAAGGCAGAAATTTCCCTTATTTTGGGGCAAAATTGCAAAAATTTCACTTATTTCAGGGTAATAAATCAGAAATTTTCTATATTTTGGGGCAAAATAGACAGAAATTCCCTTTGTTTTTGGGGAAAAAGACAGAAATTCCACTTATTTAGAGGCAAAAATAGAGAAATTCCCCTTATTTTGGAGCAAAAATGAAGAAATATCCCATTTTTATTGCAAAAAGGTATGCATTCCTTTTATTTTTGGGCAAAAAGGCAGAAATTCCCCGTATTTTGGAGCAAAATTGCAGAAATTCCCGTAATTGTGGGGCAAAAATGCAGAAATTCTCTATATGTTGGGGCAAAAAGACAGAAATTCTCCTTATTTTAGGGCAAAAGTCAGAAATTCCACTTATTTTGGGACAAAATTCCAGAAATTTATTTTATTTTGGGGCAAAATTGCAGAAATTTCCCTTATTTTGGGGCAAAATTGCAGAAATTACACTTTTTTCAGAAAAATGCAGAAATTTTCTTATTTTGGGGCAAAAAGGCAGAAATTTCTTTTATTTTGGTACGAAATTGCAGAAATTTTTCTTATTTTAAGGAAAAAGGCAGAAATTCCCCATATTTAGGGGCAAAAAGGCAGAAATTCCCTTTATTTTGAGGTAAAAATGCTGAAATTCCCCTTATTTTCGGACAAAAAGTCAGAAATTCATCTTACATTGGGGCAAAAAGACAGAAATTTGGTTTATTTTTGGGGAAAAGGCAGAAATTGCACTCATTTTGAGTTAAAAAGGCGGAAAATCCCCTTATTTTGGGGCAAAAATAAAGAAATTTCTCTTTTTTAAGGAAAAAGCTATACATTCCCTTTATTTTCGTGCAAAAAGGCAGAAATTCCCCGTATTTTGGAGCAAAATTGCAGAAATTCCCCTAATTTTGGGGCAAAAAGGCAGAAATTCCCCTTATTTTGGGTTAAAACTGCAGAAATTTCAGTAATTTCGCGGCAAAATGGCAGAAATTTCCCTTATTCTCGGCGAATATGCCACTAAGTCTCCGTATTTTGGAGCAAAATTGCAGAAATTCACCTAATTTTGGGGTAAAAAATACAGTAATTTTCTTTATTTTGTGACAAAAAGGCAGAAATTCTCCTTATTTTGGGGCAAAATGCAGAAATTCCTCTTATTTTAGGGCAAAATTGCAGAAATTTCCCTTATTTGGGGGCAAAAAACAGAAATTCCTTTTATTTTGAAGAAAAATTGCAGAAATTTCCCTTATTATGGGGAAAAATGCAGAAATTTCCCTTATTTTAGGGCAAAATTGCAGAAATTTCACTTATTTCAGTGAAAAAAAGCAAAAATTTTTCTTATTTTGGGGAAAAAAGGCAGAAATTCCCATTATTTTGGGGCAAAAAGAATAAATTCACCTTTTTTTGGGGTAAAATGCTGAAATTCCCTATATTTTGGGGCAAAAGGCAGAAATTCCCCTCATTTTGAGGCAAAAAGGCACAAATTTCCCTTATTTTCGGGCAAAATTGCAGAAATTTCATTTATTTCAGGGTAAAAAGTCAGAAATTTCTTATATTTTGTGGCAAAAAGCAGAAATTTCCCTTATTTTGAGGTAATAAGGCTGAAATTCCCCTTATTTTGGGGCAAAAAGGCAGAAATTCCCCTTATTTTGGGGTAAAATTGCAGAAATTTCAAATATTTCAGGGGAAAATAGCAGAAATTTTCCTTATTTTGGGGCAAAAAGATGAAATCCCTAATTTTTGGCTAAAATTGAAGAAATTTCACTTATTTCGGGACAAAAAGGCAGAAATTCCACTTAATTTCGGGCAAAAAGGCAGAAATGACCCGTATTTTGGAGCATAATTGCAGAAATTCCCCTAATATTGGTGCAAAAATGCAGAAATTCCCTTTATTTTTGGGCAAAAAGGCAGAAATTCTCTATATTTTGGTGCAAAAAGGCTGAAATTCCCTTTATTTTGAGGTAAAATGCTGAAATTACCCATATTTTGGGGCAAAAGGCAGAAAATCCCCTTATTTTGGGGCTAAAAGGCAGAAATTCCCCGTATTTTGAAGCAAAATTGCAGAAATTCTCATAATTTTCAGGCAAAAAGGCAGAAATTCTCTTTATTTTGGGGCAAAAAGACAGAAAATCTCCTTTTTTCGGGAGCAAAAAGTCAGAAATTCCTTTTATTTTGGGGCAAAATTGCAGAAATTTCCTTTACATTTGGGCAAAATTGCAGAAATTTCCCTTATTTTGGGGCAAAATTGCAGAAATTTCACTTATTTCAGAAAAAAGGCAGAAATTTTCTTATTTTGGGGCAAAAAGGCAGAAATTTCTTTTATTTTGGTACAAAATTGCAGAAATTTTTCTTATTTTGGGGCAAAAAGGCAGAAATTCCCCATATTTTGGGGCAAAAAGGCAGAAATTCCCCTTATTTTGAGGTAAAAAGGCTGAAATTTCCCTTATTTTCGGGCAAAAAGTCAGAAATTTCCCTTATTTTGAGGCAAAAAACAGAAATTTCGTTTATTTTGTGGGAAAAGGCAGAAATTGTACTTATTTTGAGTCAAAATTGCGGAAAATCCCCTTATTTTGGAGCAAAAATAAAGAAATTTCCCTTTTTTATGGCAAAAAGATATACATTCCCTTTATTATCAGGCAAAAAGGCAGAAATTCCCTGTATTTTGGAGCAAAATTGCAGAAATTCCCCTAATTTTGGGGCAAAAATGCAGAAATTCCCCGTATTTTGGGGTAAAACTGCAGAAATTTCACTTATTTTGTGGCAAAATGGCAGAAATTCCCCTTATTTTCGTCGAAAAAGCAGAAAATCCCCGTATTTTGGAGCAAAATTGCAGAAATTCACCTAATTTTGGGGTAAAAAATACAGTAATTTTCTTTATTTTGGGTTAAAAAGGCAGAAATTCTTCTTATTTCGGGGTAAAATGCAGAAATTCCCCTTATTTTAGGGCAAAATTGCCGAAATTTCTTTTATTTGGGGGCAAAATACAGAAATTTCCCTTATTTTGGGGCAATATTGCAGAAATTTCCCTTATTATGGGGAAAAATTGCAGAAATTTTCCTTATTTTAGGGCAAAATTGCAGAAATTTTACTTATTTCAGAGAAAAAAAGCAAAAATTTTTTTTATATTGGGGCAAAAAGGCAGAAATTCCCATTATTTTGGGGCAATAAGGCAGAAATTCACCTTATTTTGTGCTAAAATTGCAGAAATTTCACATATTTCAGGGCAAAAAGGCAGAAATTTCCCTTATTTTGGGGCAAAATTGCAAAAATTTCACTTATTTCAGGGTAATAAATCAGAAATTTTCTATATTTTGGGGCAAAATAGACAGAAATTCCCTTTGTTTTTGGGGAAAAAGACAGAAATTCCACTTATTTAGAGGCAAAAATAGAGAAATTCCCCTTATTTTGGAGCAAAAATGAAGAAATTTCCCATTTTTATTGCAAAAAGGTATGCATTCCTTTTATTTTTGGGCAAAAAGGCAGAAATTCCCCGTATTTTGGAGCAAAATTGCAGAAATTCCCCTAATTGTGGGGCAAAAATGCAGAAATTCTCTATATGTTGGGGCAAAAAGACAGAAATTCTCCTTATTTTAGGGCAAAAGTCAGAAATTCCACTTATTTTGGGACAAAATTTTAGAAATTCATTTTATTTTGGGGCAAAATTGCAGAAATTTCTCTTATTTTGGGGCAAAATTGCAGAAATTTCACTTATTTCAGGGAAAAAAGGCAGAAATTTTTCTCATTTTGGGGCAAAAACTCAGAAATTCCTAATATTTTGTGGCAAAAATGCAGAAATTCCCTTTATTTTGAGGTAAAAAGGCTGAAATTTCCTTTATTTGGGGGCAAAAAGGCAGAATTTTTTTTTATTTTGGGGCAAAATTGCAGGAATTTACCTTATTTTTGGGCAAA
Organism: Micromys minutus; assembly: GCF_963924665.1. Taxonomy (NCBI): domain Eukaryota; kingdom Metazoa; phylum Chordata; class Mammalia; order Rodentia; family Muridae; genus Micromys; species Micromys minutus. The sequence continues at coordinate 4,051 of NW_027667955.1, forward strand.
ATTGCAGAAATTTCCTTTATTTGTGGCAAAATTGCAGAAATTTCACTTATTTTCAGGTAAAAAGCCTGAAATTTCTTTTATTTTGTGGCAAAAAGAGAGAAATTCCATTATTTTGGGGCAAAATTGCAGAAATTTTCCTTATTTTGGGGCAAAAAGGCAGAAATTTTTGATATTTTCGGGCAAAAGGCAGAAATTTCCCTTATTTTGAGGTAATAAGGCTGAAATTCCCCTTATTTTGGGGCTAAAAGGCAGAAATTCCCCTTATTTTGGGGTAAAATTGAAGAAATTTCAAATATTTCAGGGCAAAATGGCAGAAATTTCCCTTATTTTGGGGTAAAAAATGAAATTTCTAATTTTTGGCTAAAATTGAAGAAATTTCACTTATTTCGGGACCAAAAGGCAGAAATTCCACTTAATTTCGGGCAAAAAGGCAGAAATGACCCGTATTTTGGTGCAAAATGGCAGAAATTCCCCTAATATTGGTGCAAAAATGCAGAAATTCCCTTTATTTTGGGGCAAAAAGGCAGAAATTCTTCATATTTTGGTGCAAAAAGGCTGAAATTCCCCTTATTTTGAGGTAAAATCCTGAAATTCCCCATATTTTTGGGCAAAAGGCAGAAATTCCCCTCATTTGGGGGCAAAAAGGCACAAATTTCCTTTATTTTCGGGCAAAATTGCAGAAATTTCATTTATTTCAGGGCAAAAAGTCAGCAATTCCCCATATTTTGGGGCAAAAAGCAGAAATTTCTTTTATTATGGTACAAAATTGAAGAAATATTCCTTATTTGGAAAAAAGGCAGAAATTCCCCATATTTTGGGGCAAAAGGAAGAAATTCTTCTTATTTTGAGGTAAAATGCAGATATTCCCCAAATATTGGGGAAAAATGCAGAAATTCCCTTTATTTTGGGGCTAAAAGGCAGAAAATCCCCATATTTTGAAGCAAAATTGCAGAAATTCTCATAATTTTCGGGCAAAAAGGCAGAAATTCTCCTTATTTTGGGGCAAAAAGACAGAAAATCTTTCTTCGGGAGCAAAAAGTCAGAAATTTCCCTTATTTTGGGGCAAAATTGCAGAAATTTTCTTTACATTTGGGCAAAATTGCAGAAATTTCCCTTAGTTTGTGGCAAAATTGCAGAAATTTCACTTATTTCAGGAAAAAGATAGAAATTTTTATATATTGGGGCAAAAAGGCAGAAATTTCTTTTATTTTGGTACAAAATTGCAGAAATTTTTCTTATTTTGGGGCAAAAAGGCAGAAATTCCCCATATTTTGTGGCAAAAAGGCAGAAATTCCCTTTATTTTGAGGTAAAAAGGCTGAAATTTCCCTTATTTTTGGGCAAAAAGTCAGAAATTCCCCTTAGTTTGAGGCAAAAAGACAGAAATTTTGTTTATTTTTGGAGAAAAGGCAGAAATTGCACTTATTTTGAGTCAAAAAGGCGGAAAATCCCCTTATTTTAAAGCAAAAATAAAGAAATTTCCCTTTATTATGGCAAAAAGGTATACATTACCTTTATTTTCAGGCAAAAAGGCAGAAATTCCCCATATTTTGGAGCAAAATTGCAGAAATTCTTCTAATTTTGGGGCAAAAATGCAGAAATTCCCCGTATTTTGGGGTAAAACTGCAGAAATTTCACTTATTTTGCAGCAAAATGGCAAAAATTCCCCTTATTTTCGGTGAAAAAGCAGAAAATCCCCATATTTTGGAGCAAAATTGAAGAAATTCACCTAATTTTGGGGTAAAAAATACAGTAATTTTCTTAATTTTGGGTTAAAAAGGCAGAAATTCTTCTTATTTTAGGGTAAAAGGCAGAAATTCCCCTTATTTTAGGGCAATATTGCAGAAATTTCTTTTATTTGGGGCAAAAAACAGAAATTTTCCTTATTTTGGGGCAAAATTGCAGAAATTTTCCTTATTATGGGGAAAAATTGCAGAAATTTCCCTTATTTTAGGGCAAAATTGCAGAAATTTTACTTATTTCAGAGAAAAAAAGCAAAAATTTTTCTTATATTGGGGCAAAGGCAGAAATTCCCATTATTTTGGGGCAAAAAGGCAGAACTTCACCTTATTTTGGGTTAAAATTGCAGAAATTTCACATATTTCAGGGCAAAAAGGCAGAAATTTCCCTTATTTTGGGGCAAAATTGCAAAAATTTCACTTATTTCAGGGTAATAAGTCAGAAATTTTCCTTATTTTGGGGCAAAAAAGACAGAAATTCCCTTTGTTTTGGGGGAAAAAGACAGAAATTCCACTTATTTAGAGGCAAAAAGGCAGAAATTCCCCTTATTTTGGAGCAAAAATGAAGAAATTTCCCATTTTTAGGGCAAAAAGGTATGCATTCCCCTTATTTTTGGGCAAAAAGGCAGAAATTCCTCGTATTTTGGAGCAAAATTGTAGAAATTCCCCTAATTGTGGGGCAAAAAGGCAGAAATTCTCTATATGTTGGGGCAAAAAGACAGAAATTCTCCTTATTTTAGGGCAAAAGTCAGAAATTCCACTTAGTTTGGGGCAAAATTCCAGAAAGTTATTTTATTTTGGGGCAAAATTGCAGAAATTTCACTTATTTTGGGGCAAAATTGCAGAAATTTCACTTATTTCAGAAAAAAAGGCAGAAATTTTCCTTATTTTGGGGCAAAAAGTCAGAAATTCCTAATATTTTTTGGTAAAAATGCAGAAATTCCTTTTATTTTGAGGTAAAAAGGTTGAAATTTCTCTTATTTGGGGGCAAAAAGGTAGAAATTTTTTTTATTTTCGGGCAAAATTTCAGGAATTTACCTTATTTTGGTTCAAAATTGCAGAAATTTCCTTTATTTGGGGAAAAATTGCAGAAATTTCACTTATTTTCAGGTAAAAAGGCTGAAATTTCTTTTATTTTGGGGCAAAAAGAGAGAAATTCCTCTTATTTTGGGGCAAAATTGCAGAAATTTTCCTTATTTTGGGGCAAAAAGACAGAAATTCCTTATATTTTGGGGCAAAAAGGCAGAAATTTCCCTCATTTTGAGGTAATAAGGCTGAAATTCCCCTTATTTTGGGGCAAAAAGGCAGAAATTCCCCTTATTTTGGGGTAAAATTGCAGAAATTTCAAATATTTCTGGGCAAAATGGTGGAAATTTTTTTATTTTGGGGCAAAAAGATGAAATCCATAATTTTTGGCTAAAATTGAAGAAATTTCACTTATTTCGGGACAAAAAGGCAGAAATTCCACTTAATTTCGGGCAAAAAGGCAGAAATGACCCGTATTTTGGAGCAAAATGGGAGAAATTCCCTTAATATTGGTGCAAAAATGCAGAAATTCCCTTTATTTTGGGGCAAAAAGGCAGAAATTCTCCATATTTTGGTGCAAAAAGGCTGAAATTCCCCTTATTTTGAGGTAAAATCCTGAAATTCCCCATATTTTGGGGCAAAACGCAGAAATTGCCTATATTTTGGGGCAAAAAGGCACAAATTTCCCTTATTTTCGGGCAAAATTGCAGAAATTTCATTTATTTCAGGGTAAAAAGTCAGAAATTCCCCTTGTTTTGGGGCAAAAAGCAGAAATTTCTTTTATTATGGTACAAAATTGAATAAATTTTCCTTATTTTGGAACAAAAAGGCAGAAATTCCTCATATTTTGGGGCAAAAGGCAGAAATTCTTCATATTTTTAGTAAAATGCAGAAATTTTCCTTATTTAGAGGTAAAATGCAGAAATTCCCCAAATATTGGGGGGAAATGCAGAAATTCCCTTTATTTTGGGGCTAAAAGGCAGAAATTCCCTGTATTTTGAAGCAAAATTGCAGAAATTCTCAAAATTTTCGGGCAAAAAGTAAGAAATTCCTTTTATATTGGGGCAAAATTGCAGAAATTTCCTTTACATTTGGGCAAAATTTCAGAAATTTTCCTTATTTTGGGGAAAAATTGCAGAAATTTCACTTATTTCAGAAAAAAGGCAGAAATTTTCTTATTTTGGGGCAAAAAGGCAGAAATTTCTTTTATTTTGGTACAAAATTGCAGAAATTATTCTTATTTTGGGGCAAAAAGGCAGAAATTCCCCATATTTTGGGGCAGAAAGGCAGAAATTCCCCTTATTTTGAGGCAAAAAGGCAGAAATTCCCCTTATTTTGAGGTAAAAAGGCTGATATTTCTCTTATTTTTGGGCAAAATGTCAGAAATTCCCCCTATTTTGGGGTAAAAAGACAGAAATTTCGTTTATTTTTGGAGAAAAGGCAGAAATTGCACTTATTTTGAGTCAAAAAGGCGGAAAATCCTTTTATTTTGGAACAAAAATAAAGAAATTTCCTTTTTTTATGGCAAAAAGGTATACATTCCCTTTATTTTCGGGCTTAAAGGGAGAAATTCCTTGTATTTTGGAGCAAAATTGCAGAAATTCTTCTAATTTTGGGGCAAAAAGGCAGAAATTCCTTGTATTTTGGGGTAAAACTGCAGAAATTTCACTTATTTTGTGGCAAAATGGCAAAAATTCGCGTTATTTTCGGCGAAAAAGGCAGAAAATCCCCGTATTTTGGAGCAAAATTGCAGAAATTCACCTGATTTTGGGGTAAAAAATACAGTAATTTTCTTTATTTTGGGGCAAAAAGGAAGAAATTCTCCTTATTTTGGGGCAAAAGGGAGAAATTCCCCTTATTATACGGCAAAATTGCAGAAATTTCTTTTATTTGGGGGCAAAAAACAGAAATTCCCCTTATTTTGGGGTAAAATTGCAGAAATTTCCCTTATTATGAAAAAAAATTGCAGAAATTTCCCTTATTTTAGGGCAAAATTGCAGAAATTTCACTTATTTCAGAGAAAAAAAGCAAAAATTTTTCTTATTTTGGGGCAAAAAGGCAGAAATTCCCATTATTTAGGGGCAAAAAGGCAGAAATTCACCTTATTTTGGGCTAAAATTGCAGAAATTTCACATATTTCAGGGCAAAAAGGCAGAAATTTCCCCTATTTTGGGGCAAAATTGCAGAAATTTCACTTATTTTAGGGTAATAAGTCAGAAATTTTCTTTATTTTGGGGCAAAAAAGACAGAAATTCCCTTTGTTTTGGGGGAAAAAGACAGAAATTCCACTTATTTAGAGGCAATAAGGCAGAAATTCCCCTTATTTGGGAGCAAAAATAAAGAAATTTCTCTTTTTTATGGCAAAAATGTATGCATTCCCCTTATTTTTGGGCAAAAATGCAGAAAATCCCCGTATTTTGGAGCAAAATTGCAGAAATTCCCCTAATTGTGGGCCAAAAAGGCAGAAATTCTCTATATGTTGGGGCAAAAAGACAGAAATTCTCCTTATTTTAGGGCAAAACTCAGAAATTTCACTTATTTTGGGGCAAAATTCCAGAAATTTCTTTTATTTTTGGGCAAAATTTGCAGGAATTTCACTTATTTTTGGGCAAAATTGCAGAAATTTCACTTATTTCAGGGAAAAAAGGCAGAAATTTTCCTTATTTTGGGGCAAAAAGTCAGACATTCCTAATATTTTGTGGCAAAAATGCAGAAATTCCCCTTATTTTGAGGTAAAAAGGCTGAAAGTTCCCTTACTTGGGGTCAAAAAGGCAGAAATTTTTTTATTTTGGGGCAAAATTGCAGGAATTTACCTTATTTTGGGGCAAAATTGCAGAAATTTTTTTTATTTGGGGCAAAATTGCAGAAATTTCACTTATTTTCAGGTAAAAAGGCTGAAATTTTTTTTATTTTGGGGCAAAAGAGAGAAATTCCCCTTATTTTGGGGCAAAATTGCAGAAATTTTCCTTATTTTTGGGTAAAAATGCAGAAATTCCTTATATTTTGTGGCAAAAATGCAGAAATTTCCCTCATTTTGAGGTAATAAGGCTGAAATTCCCCTTATTTTGGGGCAAAAAGGCAGAAATTCCCCTTATTTTGGGGTAAAATTGCAGAAATTTCAAATATTTCAAGGCAAAATGGCAGAAATTTCCCTTATTTTGGGGCAAAAAGATGAAATCCCTAATTTTTGGCTAAAATTGAAGAAATTTCACTTATTTCGGGACAAAAAGGCAGAAATTCCACTTAATTTTGGGCAAAAAGGCAGAAATGACCCGTATTTTGGAGCAAAATTGCAGAAATTCCCCTAATATTGGTGCAAAAATGCAGAAATTCCCTTTATTTTGGGGCAAAAAGGCAGAAATTCTTCATATTTTGGTGCAAAAAGGCTAAAATTCCCTTATTTTGAGGTAAAATGCTGAAATTCCCCATTTTTTGGGGCAAAAGGCAGAAATTCCCCTCATTTTGGAGCAAAAAGCAGAAATTTCTTTTATTATGGTACAAAATTGAAGAAATTTTCCTTATTTTGGAACAAAAAGGCAGAAATTCCCCATATTTTGGGGCAAAAGGCAGAAATTCTTCTTATTTTGAGGTAAAATGCAGAAATTCCATTTATTTAGAGGTAAAATGCAGAAATTCCCCAAATATTGGGGGAAAATGCAGAAATTCCCTTTATTTTGGGGCTAAAAGGCAGAAATTCCCCGTATTTTGAAGCAAAATTGCAGAAATTCTCATAATTTTCGAGCAAAAAAGGCAGAAATTCTCCTTATTTTGGGGCAAAAAGACAGAAAATCTCCCTTTTTCGTGAGCAAAAAGTAAGAAATTTCCCTTATTTTGGGTCAAAATTGCAGAAATTTCCTTTTACATTTGGGCAAAATTGCCGAAATTTCCCTTATTTTGGGGCAAAATTGCAGAAATTTCACTTATTTCAGAAAAAAGGCAGAAATTTTCTTATTTTGGGGCAAAAAGGCAGAAATTTCTTTTATTTTGGTATAAAATTGCAGAAATTTTACTTATTTTGGGGCAAAAAGGCGGACATTCCCCATATTTTTGGGGCAAAAAAGCAGAAATTCCCCTTACTTTGAGGTAAAAAGGCTGAAATTTCCCTTATTTTTGGGCAAAAAGTCAGAAATTCCCCTTATTTTGAGGCCAAAAACAGAAATTTCGTTTATTTTTGGGGAAAAGGCAGAAATTGCACTTATTTTTAGTAAAAAAGGCAGATAATCCCCTTATTTTGGGGCAAAAATAAAGAAATTTCCCTTTTTTTATGGCAAAAAGGTATACATTCCCTTTATTTTCGGGCAAAAAGGCAGAAATTCCCCGTATTTTGGAGCAAAATTGCAGAAATTCCCCTAATTTTGGGGCAAAAAGGCAGAAATTCCCCTTATTTTCGGCAAAAAGCAGAAAATCCCCGTATTTTGAAGCAAAATTGAAGAAATTCACCTAATTTTGGGGTAAAAAATGCAGTAATTTTCTTTATTTTGGGGCAAAAATGCAGAAACTCTCTTTTTTGGGGGCAAAAGGCAGAAATTCCCCTTATTTTAGGGCAAAATTGCAGAAATTTCTCTTATTTGGGGGCAAAAAACAGAAATTCCCCTTATTTTGGAGCAAAATTGCAGATTTTCCCTTATTATGAGAAAAAAATTGCAGTAATTTCCCGTATTTTAGGGCAAAATTGCAGAAATTTCACTTATTTCAGAGAAAAAAAGCAAAAATTTTTCTTATTTTGGGGCAAAAAGGCAGAAATTCCCATTATTTTGGGGCAAAAAGGCAGAAATTCACCTAATTTTCGGGTAAAATTGAAGAAATTTCACATATTTCAGGGCAAAAAGGCAGAAATTTCCCTTATTTTGGGGAAAATTGCAGAAATTTCACTTATTTTGGGGCAAAATTTCAGAAATTTCACTTATTTCAGAGAAAAAAGAAAGAAATTTTCCTTATTTTGGTGCAAAAAGGCAGAAATTCCTAATATTTTGTGGGAAAAATGCAGAAATTCCCCTTATTTTGAGGTAAAAAGGCTGAAATTTCCCTTATTTGGGGGCAAAAAGGCAGAAATTACTTTTATTTTGGGGTAAAATTGCAGAAATTTCACTTATTTCAGAGTAATAAGTGAGAAATTCCCCTTATTTAGGGGCAAAAAAGACAGAAATTTTTTTTGTCTTGGGGGAAAAAGACAGAAATTTCACTTATTTAGAGGCAAAAAGGCAGAAATTCCCCTTATTTTGGAGCAATAATGAAAAAATTTCCCTTTTTTTATGGCAAAAAGGTATGCATTCTTCTTATTTTCGGGCAAAAAGCAGAAATTCCCCGTATTTTGGAGCAAAATTGCAGAAATTCTCCTAATTTTGGGGCAAAAGGCAGAAATTCCCTTTATTTTGGGGCCAAAATCCGAAATTCCCCTTACTTTGGAGCAAAATTCCAGAAATTTCCTTTATTTTGGGGCAAAATTGAAGGAATGTCCCTCATTTTGGGGCAAAGTTGCAGAAATTTCCCTTATTTGGGGCAAAATTACAGAAATTTCACTTATTTTTAGGTAAAAAGGCTGAAATTTCCTTTATTTTGGGGCAAAAAGGGAGAAATTCCCCTTATTTTGGGGCAAAATTACAGAAATGTTTTTTATTTTGGGGCAAAAAGGCAGAAATTCCTTATATTTTGTGGCAAAAAGGCAGAAATTTCCCTTATTTTGAGGTAATAAGGCTGAAATTCCCCTTATTTTGGGGCAAAAAGGCAGAAATTTCCTTTACATTTGGGCAAAATTGCCGAAATTTCCCTTATTTTGGGGCAAAATTGCAGAAATTTCACTTATTTCACAAAAAAAGGCAGAAATTTTCTTATTTTCGGGTAAAAAGGCAGAAATTTCTTTTATTTTGGTACAAAATTGCAGAAATTTTCCTTATTTTGGGGCAAAAAGGCAGAAATTTCCCATATTTTTGGGGCAAAAAGCAGAAATTTCTTTTATTATGGTACAAAATTGAAGAAATTTTCCTTATTTTGGAACAAAAAGGCAAAAATTTCCCATATTTTGGGGCAAAAGGCAGAAATTCTTCTTATTTTGAGGTAAAATGCAGAAATTCCCCTTATTTAGAGGTAAAATGCAGAAATTCCCTAAATATTGGGGGAAAATGCAGAAATTCCCTTTGTTTTGGGGCTAAAAGGCAGAAATTCCCCGTATTTTGAAGCAAAATTGCAGAAATTCTCATAATTTTTGGGCAAAAAGGCAGAAATTCTCCTTATTTTGGGGCAAAAAGACAGAAAATCTCCTTTTTTCATGAGCAAAAAGTAAGAAATTCCCCTTATTTTGGGTCAAAATTGCAGAAATTTCCTTTTACATTTGGGCAAAATTGCCGAAATTTCCCTTATTTTGGGGCAAAATTGCAGAAATTTCACTTATTTCAGAAAAAAGACAGAAATTTTCTTATTTTGGGGCAAAAAGGCAGAAATTTCTTTTATTTTGGTACAAAATTGCAGAAATTTTACTTATTTTGGGGCAAAAAGGTGGAAATTCCCCATATTTTTGGGGCATAAAGGCAGAAATTCCCCTTATTTTGAGGTAAAAAGGCTGAAATTTCTCTTATTTTTGGGCAAAAAGTCAGAAATTCCCCTTATTTTGAGGCCAAAAACAGAAATTTCATTTATTTTTGGGGAAAAGGCAGAAATTGCACTTATTTTTAGTAAAAAAGGCGGATAATCCCCTTATTTTGGGGCAAAAATGAAGAAATTTCCCTTTTTTTATGGCAAAAAGGTATACATGCCCTTTATTTTCGGGAAAAAAGGCAGAAATTCCCCGTATTTTGGAGCAAAATTGCAGAAATTCTCCTAATTTTGGGGCAAAAAGGCAGAAATTCCCCTTATTTTCGGCAAAAAAGGCAGAAAATTCCCGTATTTTGAAGCAAAATTGAAGAAATTCACCTAATTTTGTGGTAAAAAATGCAGTAATTTTCTTTATATTGGGGCAAAAATGCAGAAACTCTCTTTTTTGGGGGCAAAAGGCAGAAATTCCCCTTATTTTAGGGCAAAATTGCAGAAATTTCTCTTATTTGGGGGCAAAAAACAGAAATTACTTTTATTTTGGGGCAAAATTGCAAAAATTTCCCTTATTATGAGAAAAAAATTGCAGAAATTTTCCTTATTTTTGGGCAAAATTGCAGAAATTTCACTTATTTCAGAGAAAAAAGCAAAAATTTTTCTTATTTTGGGGCAAAAGCAGAAATTCCCATTATTTTGGGGCAAAAAGGCAGAAATTCACATTATTTTGGGCTAAAATTGCAGAAATTTCACATATTTCAGGGCAAGAAGGCAGAAATTTCCCTTAATTTGGGGCAAAAATGGTGAAATTTCCCTTTTTTATGGCAAAAAGTTATGCATTCCCCTTATTTTCAGGCAAAAAGGCAGAAATTCCCCGTATTTTGGAGCAAAATTGCAGAAATTCCCCTACTTGTGGGGCAAAAAGGCTGAAATTCTCCTTATTTTGGGGCAAAACTCAGAAATTCGACTTATTTTGGGGCAAAATTCCAGAAATTTTCCTTATTTTGGGGCAAAATTGCAGAAATTTCACATTTTGGGGCAAAATTGCAGAAATTTCACTTATTTTGGGGCAAACAGGCAGAAATTCCTAATATTTTGTGGCAAAAATGCAGAAATTCCTAATATTTTGTTGCAAAAATGCAGAAATTTCCCTTATTTTGAGGTAAAAAGGCTGAAATTCCCCATATTTGGGGACAAAAATGCAGAAATTTCTCTTATTTTGGGGCAAATTTGCAGAAATTTCACTTATTTCAGGGTAAAAAGTCAGAAATTTTCCTTATTTTGGTGCAAAAAAGACAGAAATTCCCTTTGTTTTGGGGGAAAAAGACAGAAATTCCACTCATTTAGAGGCAAAAAGCACAAGTTCCCCTTATTTTGGAGCAAAAATGAAGAAATTTCCCTTTTTTATGGCATAAAGGTATGCATTCTTCTTATTTTCAGACAAAAAGGCAGAAATTCCCCATATTTTAGAACAAAAGGCAGAAATTACTTTTATTTTGGAGCAAAATTGCAGAAATTTCCCTAATTGTGGGGCAAAAAACAGAAATTCCCCTTATTTTGAAGCAAAATTGCAGAAATTCCCCTTATTATGGGGCAAAATTGCAGAAATTTCACTAATTGTGGGCAAAAAGGCAGAAATTCTCCTTATTTTGGGGCAAAACTCAGAAATTCCACTTATTTTGGGGCAAAATTCCAGAAATTTTCCTTATTTTGGGGCAAAATTGCAGAAATTTTACTTATTTTGGGGCAAAGTTGCAGAAATTTCACTTATTTCAGGGAAAAAAATGCAGAAATTTTTCTTATTTTGGGGCAAAAAGGCAGAAATTCCTAATATTTTGTGCCAAAATTCAGAAATTCCCCTTATTTTGAGGTAAAAAGGCTGAAATTCCCCATATTTGGGGGCAAAAAGGCAGAAATTTCCCTTATATTGGGGCAAAATTTCAGAAATTTCACTTATTTCAGGGTAATAAGTCAGAAATTTTCCTTATTTTGGGGCAAAAATGACAGAAATTCCCTTTGTTTTGGGGAAAAAGACAGAAATTCCACTTATTTAGAGGCAAAAAAGCAGAAATTCCCCTTATTTTAGGGCAAAATTGCAGAAATTTCCCTTATTTGGGGGCAAAAAAACAGAAATTCTTATTTTGGGGCAAAATTCCAGAAATTTCCTTTATTATGGGGAAAAATTGCAGAAATTTCTTTTATTTTAGGGCAAAATTGAAGAAATTTCACTTATTTCAGAGAAAAAAAGCAAAAATTTTTCTTATTTTGGGGCAAAAAGGTAGAAATTCACTTTATTTTGGGCTAAAATTGCAGAAATTTCACATATTTCAGGGCAAAAAGGCAGAAATTTCCCTTAATTTGGGGCAAAAATGAAGAAATTTCCCTTTTTTATGGCACAAAGGTATGCATTCCCCTTATTTTCAGGCAAAAAGGCAGAGATTCCCCGTATTTTGGAGCAAAATTGCAGAAATTCCCCTAATTGTGGGGCAAAAAGGCAGAAATTCTCCTTATTTTGGGGCAAAACTCAGAAATTCCACTTATTTTGGGGCAAAATTCCAGAAATTTCCCTTATTTTGGGGCAAAATTGCAGAAATTTCACTTATTTTGGGGCAAAATTGCAGAAATTTCACTTATTTTTGGGCAAAATTGCAGAAATTTAACTTATTTCAGGGAAAAAAAGCAGAAATTTTTTCTTATTTTGGGGCAAAAAGGCAGAAATTCCTAATATTTTGTGGCAAAAATGCACAAATTCCTAATATTTTGTTGCAAAAATGCAGAAATTTCCATTATTTTGAAAAAAAAAGGCTGAAATTCCTTATATTTGGGGGCAAAAAGGCAGAAATTTCCCTTATTTTGGGGCAAATTTGCATAAATTTCACTTATTTCAGGGTAAAAAGTCAGAAATTTTCCTTATTTTGGTGCAAAAAAGACAGAAATTCCCTTTGTTTTGGGGGAAAAAGACAGAAATTCCACTTATTTTGAGGCAAAAACCAAAAGTTCCCCTTATTTTGGAGCAAAAATGAAGAAATTTCCCTTTTTTATGGCAAAAAGGTATGCATTCTTCTTATTTTCGGACAAAACGGCAGAAATTCCCCATATTTTAGGACAAAAGGCAGAAATTCCTTTTATTTTGGAGCAAAATTGCAGAAATTTCCCTAATTGTGGGGAAAAAAAACAGAAATTCCCCTTATTTTGAAGCAAAATTTCAGAAATTTTCCTTATTATGGGGAAAAATTGCAGAAATTTCTCTTATTTTAGGGCAAAATTGCAGAAATTTCACTAATTGTGGGCAAAAAGGCAGAAATTCTCCTTATTTTGGGGCAAAACTCAGAAATTCCACTTATTTTGGGGCAAAATTACAGAAATTTTCCTTATTTTGGGGCAAAATTGCAGAAATTTTACTTATTTTGGGGCAAAATTGCAGAAATTTCACTTATTTCAGGGAAAAAAGGCAGAAATTGTCCTTATTTGGGGCAAAAAGGCAGAAATTCCTAATATTTTGTGCCAAAATTCAGAAATTCCCCTTATTTTGAGGTAAAAAGGCTGAAATTCCCCTTATTTGTGGGCAAAAAGGCAGAAATTTCCCTTATATTGGGGCAAAATTGCAGAAATTTCACTTATTTCAGGATAATAAGTCAGAAATTTTCCTTATTTTGGGGCAAAAATGACAGAAATTCCCTTTGTTTTTGGGGGAAAAAGACAGAAATTCCACTTATTTAGAGGCAAAAAAGCAGAAATTCCCCTTATTTTAGGAAAAAATTGCAGAAATTTCCCTTATTTGGGGGCAAAAATACAGAAATTCTTCTTATTTTGGGGCAAACTTCCAGAAATTTCCTTTATTATGGGGAAAAATTGCATTAATTTTTTTTATTTTAGGGCAAAATTGCAGAAATTTCACTTATTTCAGAGAAAAAAATCAAAAATTTTTCTTATTTTGGGGCAAAAAGGCAGAAATTCACTTTATTTTGGGCTAAAATTGCAGAAATTTCATATATTTCAGGGCAAAAAGGCAGAAATTTCCCTTAATTTGGGGCAAAAATGAAGAAATTTCCCTTTTTTATGGCACAAAGGTATGCATTCCCCTTATTTTCAGGCAAAAAGGCAGAAATTCCCCGTATTTTTGAGCAAAATTACAGAAATTCCCCTAATTGTGGGGCAAAAAGACAGAAATTCTCCTTATTTTGGGGCTAAACTCAGAAATTCCACTTATTTTTGGGCAAAATTCCAGAAATTTCCCTTATTTTGGGGCAAAATTGCAGAAATTTCACTTATTTTGGGGCAAAATTGCAGAAATTTCACTTATTTTGGGGCAAAATTGCAGAAATTTCACTTATTTCAGGGAAAAAAGCAGAAATTTTCCTTATTTTGGGGCAAAAAGGCAGAAATTCCTAATATTTTGTGGCAAAAATGCAGAAATTCCTAATATTTTGTTGCAAAAATGCAGAAATTTCCCTTATTTTGAGGTAAAAATGCTGAAATTCCCCATATTTGGGGGCAAAAAGGCAGAAATTTCCCTTATTTTGGGGCAAATTTGCAGAAATTTTACTTATTTCAGGGTAAAAAGTCAGAAATTTTCCTTATTTTGGTGCAAAAAAGACAGAAATTCCCTTTGTTTTGGGGGAAAAAGACAGAAATTCCACTTATTTAGAGGCAAAAAGCAAAAGTTCCCCTTATTTTGGAGCAAAAATGAAGAAATTTCTTTTTTTTATGGCAAAAAGGTATGCATTCTTCTTATTTTCGGACAAAAAGGCAGAAATTCCCCATATTTTAGGACAAAAGGCAGAAATTCCTTTTATTTTGGAGCAAAATTGCAGAAATTTCCCTAATTTTGGGGCAAAAAACAGAAATTCCCCTTATTTTGAAGCAAAATTGCAGAAATTTCCCTTATTATGGAGAAAAATTGCAGAAATTTCTCTTATTTTAGGGCAAAATTGCAGAAATTTAACTAATTGTGGGCAAAAAGGCAGAAATTCTCCTTATTTTGGGGCAAAACTCAGAAATTCCACTTATATTGGGCCAAAATTCCAGAAATTTTCCTTATTTTGGGGCAAAATTTCAGAAATTTCACTTATTTCAGGGAAAAAAGGCAGAAATTGTCCTTATTTTGGGGCAAAAATGCAGAAATTCCTAATATTTTGTGCCAAAATTCAGAAATTCCCCTTATTTTGAGGTAAAAAGTCTGAAATTCACCTTATTTGGGGGCAAAAAGGCAGAAATTTCCTTTATATTGGGGCAAAATTGCAGAAATTTCACTTATTTCAGGGTAATAAGTCAGAAATTTTCCTTATTTTGGGGCAAAAATGACAGAAATTCCCTTTGTTTTGGGGGAAAAAGATACAAATTCCACTTATTTAGAGGCAAAAAAGCAGAAATTCCCCTTAATTTAGGGCAAAATTGCAGAAATTTCCCTTATTTGGGGGCAAAAAAACAGAAATTCTTCTTATTTTGGAGCAAAATTCCAGAAATTTTTTTTATTATGCGGAAAAATTGCAGAAATTTCTTTTATTTTAGGGCAAAATTGCAGAAATTTCACTTATTTCAGAGAAAAAAAGCAAAAATTTTTCTTATTTTGGAGCAAAAAGGCAGAAATTTCCATTATTTTGGGGCAAAAAGGCAGAAATTCACCTAATTTTGGGCTATAATTGCAGAAATTTCACATATTTCAGGGCAAAAAGGCAGAAATTTCCCTTAATTTGGGGCAAAACTGAAGAAATTTCCCTTTTTTATGGCAAAAAGGTATGCATTTTTTTTATTTTCGGGCAAAAAGGCAGAAATTTCCCGTATTTTGGAGCAAAATTGCAGAAATTCCTCTAATTGTGGGGCAAAAAGGCAGAAATTCCCCTTAATTTGGGGCAAAACTCAGAAATTCCACTTATTTTGGGGCAAAATTCCAGAAATTTCCCTTATTTTGGGGCAAAATTGCAGAAATTTCACATATTTTGGGGCAAAATTGCAGAAATTTCACTTATTTCAGGGAAAAAAAGGCAGAAATTTTCCTTATTTTGGGGGCTAAAAGGCAAAAATTCCTAATATTTTGTGGCAAAAATGCAGAAATTCCTAATATTTTGTTGCAAAAACGCAGAAATTTCCATTATTTTGAGGTAAAATGGCTGAAATTCCCCATATTTGGAGGCAAAATGCAGAAATTTCCCTTATTTTGGGGCAAATTTGCAGAAATTTCACTTATTTCAGGGTAAAAATTCAGAAACTTTTCTTATTTTGGTGCAAAAAAGACAGAAATTCCCTTTGTTTTGAGGGAAAAAACAGAAATTCCACTTATTTAGAGGCAAAAAGCAAAAGTTCCCCTTAATTTGGAGCAAAAATAAAGAAATTTCCCTTTTTTATGGCAAAAAGGTATGCATTCTTCTTATTTTCGGACAAAAAGGCAGAAATTCCCCATATTTTAGGACAAAAGGCAGAAATTCCTTTTATTTTGAAGCAAAATTGCAGAAATTTCTTTTATTATTGGGAAAAATTGCAGCAATTTCTCTTATATTAGGGCAAAATTGCAGAAATTTCACTTATTTTGGGGCAAAAAGGCAGAAATTCCTAATATTTGTGGCAAAAATGCAGAAATTCCTAATATTTTGTTGCAAAAATGCAGAAATTTCCCTTATTTTGAGGTAAAAAGGCTGAAATTCTCCATATTTGTGGGCAAAAATGCAGAAATTTCCCTTATTTTGGGGCAAATTTGCAGAAATTTCACTTATTTCAGGGTAAAAAGTCAGAAATTTTCTTTATTTTGGTGCAAAAAAGACAGAAATTCACTATGTTTTGGGGGAAAAAGACAGAAATTCCACTTATTTAGAGGCAAAAAGCAAAAGTTCCCCTTATTTTGGAGCAAAAATGAAGAAATTTCCCTTTTTTATGGCATAAACGTATGCATTCTTCTTATTTTCAAACAAAAAGGCAGAAATTCCCCATATTTTAGAACAAAAGGCAGAAATTACTTTTATTTTGGAGCAAAATTGCAGAAATTTCCCTAATTGTGGGGCAAAAAACAGAAATTCCCCTTATTTTGAAGCATAATTGCAGAAATTCCCCTTATTATGGGGCAAAATTGCAGAAATTTCACTAATTGTGGGCAAAAAGGCAGAAATTCTCCTTATTTTGAGGCAAAACTCAGAAATTCCACTGATTTTGGGGCAAAATTCCAGAAATTTTCCTTATTTTGGGGCAAAATTGCAGAAATTTTACTTATTTTGGGGCAAAATTGCAGAAATTTCACTTATTTCAGGGAAAAAATGCAGAAATTTTTCTTATTTTGGGGCAAAAAGGCAGAAATTCCTAATATTTTGTGCCAAAATTCAGAAATTCCCCTTATTTTGAGGTAAAAAGGCTGAAATTCCCCTTATTTGGGGGCAAAAAGGCAGAAATTTCCCTTATATTGGGGCAAAATTGCAGAAATTTCACTTATTTCAGGGTAATAAGTCAGAAATTTTCCTTATTTTGGGGCAAAAATGACAGAAATTCCCTTTGTTTTGGGAAAAAGGACAGAAATTCCACTTATTTAGAGGCAAAAAAGCAGAAATTCCCCTTATTTTAGGGCAAAATTGCAGAAATTTCCCTTATTTGGGGGCAAAAAAACAGAAATTCTTCTTATTTTGGGGCAAAATTCCAGAAATTTCCTTTATTATGGGGAAAAATTGCAGAAATTTCTTTTATTTTAGGGCAAAATTGCAGAAATTTCACTTATTTCAGAGAAAAAAAGCAAAAATTTTTCTTATTTTGGGGCAAAAAGGCAGAAATTCACCTTATTTTGGGCTATAATTGCAGAAATTTCACATATTTCAGGGCAAAAAGGCAGAAATTTCCCTTAATTTGGTGCAAAAATGAAGAAATTTCCCTTTTTTATGGCACAAAGGTATGAATTCCCCTTATTTTCAGGCAAAAAGGCAGAAATTCCCCGTATTTTGGAGCAAAATTGCAGAAATTCCCCTAATTGTGGAACAAAAAGGCAGAAATTCTCCTTATTTTGGGGCAAAACTCAGAAATTCCACTTATTTTGGGGCAAAATTCCAGAAATTTCCCTTATTTTGGGGCAAAATTGCAGAAATTTCACATATTTTGGGGCAAAATTGCAGAAATTTAACTTATTTCAGGGAAAAAAAGCAGAAATTTTTTCTTATTTTGGGGCAAAAAGGCAGAAATTCCTAATATTTTGTGGCAAAAATGCACAAATTCCTAATATTTTGTTGCAAAAATGCAGAAATTTCCATTATTTTGAGGTAAAAAGGCTGAAATTCCCCATATTTGGGGGCAAAAAGGCAGATATTTCCCTTATTTTGGGGCAAATTTGCAGAAATTTCACTTATTTCAGGCTAAAAAGTCAGAAATTTTCCTTATTTTGGTGCAAAAAAGACAGAAATTCCCTTTGTTTTGGGGGAAAAAGACAGAAATTCCACCTATTTAGAGGCAAAAACAAAAAGTTCCCCTTATTTTGGAGCAAAAATGAAGAAATTTCCCTTTTTTATGGCAAAAAGGTATGCATTCTTCTTATTTTCGGACAAAAAGGCAGAAATTCCCCATATTTTAGGACAAAAGGCAGAAATTTCTTTTATTTTGGAGCAAAATTGCAGAAATTTCCCTAATTGTGGGGAAAAAAAAACAGAAATTCCCCTTATTTTGAAGCAAAATTTCAGAAATTTCCCTTATTATGGGGAAAAATTGCAGAAATTTCTCTTATTTTAGGGCAAAATTGCATTAATTTCACTAATTGTGGGCAAAAAGGCAGAAATTCTCCTTATTTTGGGGCAAAACTCAGAAATTCCACTTATTCTGGGGCAAAATTACAAAAATTTTCCTTATTTTGGGGCAAAATTGCAGAAATTTTACATATTTTGGGGCAAAATTGCAGAAATTTCACTTATTTCAGGGAAAAAAGTCAGAAATTGTCTTTATTTGGGGCAAAAAGGCAGAAATTCCTAATATTTTGTGCCAAAATTCAGAAATTCCCCTTATTTTGAGGTAAAAATGCTGAAATTCCCCTTATTTGGGGGCAAAAAGGCAGAAATTTCTCTTATATTGGGGCAAAATTGCAAAAATTTCACTTATTTCAGGGTAATAAGTCAGAAATTTTTTTTATTTTGGGGCAAAAATGACAGAAATTCCCTTTGTTTTGTGGGAAAAAGACAGAAATTCCACTTATTTAGAGGCAAAAAAGCAGAAATTCCCCTTATTTTAGGGAAAAATTGCAGAAATTTCCCTTATTTGGGGTCAAAAAAACAGAAATTCTTCTTATTTTGGGGCAAACTTCCAGAAATTTCCTTTATTATGGGGAAAAATTGCATTAATTTCTTTTATTTTAGGGCAAAATTGCAGAAATTTCACTTATTTCAGAGAAAAAAAGCAAAAATTTTTCTTATTTTGGGGCAAAAAGGCAGCAATTCACTTTATTTTGGGCTAAAATTGCAGAAATTTCACATATTTCAGGGCAAAAAGGCAGAAATTTCCCTTAATTTGGGGCAAAAATGAAGAAATTTCCCTTTTTTATGGCAAAAATGTATGCATTCCCCTTATTTTCAGGAAAAAAGGTAGAAATTCCCCGTATTTTGGAGCAAAATTACAGAAATTCCCCTAATTGTGGGGCAAAAAGGCAGAAATTCTCCTTATTTTGGGGCAAAACTCAGAAATTCCACTTATTTTGGGGCAAAATTCCAGAAATGTTTCTTATTTTGGGGCAAAATTGCAGAAATTTCACTTATTTTGGGGCAAAATTGCAGAAATTTCACTTATTTTTGGGCAAAATTGCAGAAATTTCACTTATTTCAGGAAAAAAAAGCAGAAATTTTCCTTATTTTGGGGCAAAAAGGCAGAAATTCCTAATATTTTGTGGCAAAAATGCAGAAATTCCTAATATTTTGTTGCAAAAATGCAGAAATTTCCCTTATTTTGAGGTAAAAAGGTTGAAATTTTCCATATTTGGGGGCAACAAGGCAGAAATTTCCCTTATTTTGGGGCAAATTTGCAGAAATTTCACTTATTTCAGGGTAAAAAGTCAGAAATTTTTCTTATTTTGGTGCAAAAAAGACAGAAATTCCCTTTGTTTTGGGGGAAAAAAACAGAAATTCCACTTATTTAGAGGCAAAAAGCAAAAGTTCCCCTTATTTTGGAGCAAAAATGAAGAAATTTCTTTTTTTTATGGCAAAAAGGTATGCATTCTTCTTATTTTCGGACAAAAAGGCAGAAATTCCCCATATTTTAGGACAAAAGGCAGAAATTCCTTTTATTTTGGAGCAAAATTGCAGAAATTTCCCTAATTTTGGGGCAAAAAACAGAAATTCCCCTTATTTTGAAGCAAAATTGCAGAAATCTCCCTTATTATGGAGAAAAATTGCAGAAATTTCTCTTATTTTAGGGCAAAATTGCAGAAATTTAACTAATTGTGGGCAAAAAGGCAGAAATTCTCCTTATTTTGGGGCAAAACTCAGAAATTCCACTTATATTGGGCCAAAATTCCAGAAATTTTCCTTATTTTGGGGCAAAATTTCAGAAATTTTACTTATTTTGGGGCAAAATTGCAGAAATTTCACTTATTTCAGGGAAAAAAGGCAGAAATTGTCCTTATTTTGGGGCAAAAATGCAGAAATTCCTAATATTTTGTGCCAAAATTCAGAAATTCCCCTTATTGTGATGTAAAAAGTCTGAAATTCACCTTATTTGGGGGCAAAAAGGCAGAAATTTCCTTTATATTGGGGCAAAATTGCAGAAATTTCACTTATTTCAGGGTAATAAGTCAGAAATTTTCCTTATTTTGGGGCAAAAATGACAGAAATTCCCTTTGTTTTGGGGGAAAAAGATACAAATTCCACGTATTTAGAGGCAAAAAAGCAGAAATTCCCCTTAATTTAGGGCAAAATTGCAGAAATTTCCCTTATTTGGGGGCAAAAAAACAGAAATTCTTCTTATTTTGGAGCAAAATTCCAGAAATTTCCTTTATTATGGGGAAAAATTGCAGAAATTTCTTTTATTTTAGGGCAAAATTGCAGAAATTTCACTTATTTCAGAGAAAAAAAGCAAAAATTTTTCTTATTTTGGAGCAAAAATGCAGAAATTCCCATTATTTTGGGGCAAAAAGGCAGAAATTCACCTTATTTTGGGCTAAAATTGCAGAAATTTAACATATTTCAGGGCAAAAAGGCAGAAATTTCCCTTAATTTGGGGCAAAACTGAAGAAATTTTCCTTTTTTATGGCAAAAAGGTATGCATTTTCCTTATTTTCGGGCAAAAAGGCAGAAATTCCCCGTATTTTGGAGCAAAATTGCAGAAATTCCCCTAATTGTGGGGCAAAAAGGCAGAAATTCCCCTTATTTTGGGGCAAAACTCAGAAATTCCACTTATTTTGGGGCAAAATTCCAGAAATTTCCCTTATTTTGGGGCAAAATTGCAGAAATTTCACATATTTTGGGGCAAAATTGCAGAAATTTCACTTATTTCAGGGAAAAAAAGGCAGAAATTTTCTTTATTTTGGGGCTAAAAGGCAAAAATTCCTAATATTTTGTAGCAAAAATGCAGAAATTCCTAATATTTTGTTGCAAAAATGCAGAAATTTTTTTCATTTTGAGGTAAAAAGGCTGAAATTCCCCATATTTGGAGGCAAAAAGGCAGAAATTTCCCTTATTTTGGGGCAAATTTGCAGAAATTTCACTTATTTCAGTGTAAAAATTAGAAATTTTCTTTATTTTGGTGCAAAAAAGACAGAAATTCCCTTTGTTTTGGGGGAAAAAGACAGAAATTCCACTTATTTAGAGGCAAAAAGCAAAAGTTCCTCTTATTTTGGAGCAAAAATAAAGAAATTTCCCTTTTTTATGGCAAAAAGGTATGCATTCTTCTTATTTTCGGACAAAAAGGCAGAAATTCCCCATATTTTAGGACAAAAGGCAGAAATTCCTTTTATTTTGAAGCAAAATTGCAGAAATTTTTTTTATTATTGGGAAAAATTGCAGCAATTTCTCTTATTTTAGGGCAAAATTGCAGAAATTTCACTAATTGTGGGCAAAAAGGCAGAAATTCTCTTTATTTTGGGGCAAAACTCAGAAATTCCACTTATTTTGGGACAAAATTCCAGAAATTTTTCTTATTTTGCGGCAAAATTGCAGAAATTTTACTTATTTTGGGGCAAAATTGCAGAAATTTCACTTATTTCAGGGAAAAAAGGCAGAAATTTTCCTTATTTTGGGGCAAAAAGGCAGAAATTCCTAATATTTTGTGCCAAAATTCAGAAATTCCCCTTATTTTGAGGTAAAAAGGCTGAAATTACCCTTATTTGGGGGCAAAAAGGCAGAAATTTCCCTTATATTGGGGCAAAATTGCAGAAATTTCACTTATTTCAGTGTAATAAGTCAGAAATTTTCCTTATTTTGAGGCAAAAATGACAGAAATTCCCTTTGTTTTGGAGTAAGAAGACAGAAATTCCACTTATTTAGAGGCAAAAAAGCAGAAATTCCCCTTAATTTAGGGCAAAATTGCAGAAATTTCTCTTATTTGGGGGCAAAAAAACAGAAATTCTTCTTATTTTGGGGTAAACTTCCAGAAATTTCCTTTATTATGGGGAAAAATTATATTAATTTCTTTTATTTTAGGGCAAAATTGCAGAAATTTCACTTATTTCAGGAAAAAAAGCAAAAATTTTTCTTATTTTGGGGCAAAAATGCAGAAATTCCCATTATTTTGGGGCAAAAAGGCAGAAATTCACCTTATTTTGGGCTAAAATTGCAGAAATTTCTCATATTTCAGGGCAAAAAGGCAGAAATTTCCCTTAATTTGGGGCCAAAATGAAGATATTTCCCTTTTTTATGGCAAAAAGGTATGCATTCCCCTTATTTTCGGGCAAAAAGGCAGAAATTCCCCGTATTTTGGAGCAAAATTGCAGAAATTCCCCTAATTGTGGGGCAAAAAGGCAGAAATTCTCCTTATTTTGGGGCAAAACTCAGAAATTCCACTTATTTTGGGGCAAAATTCCAGAAATTTCCCTTATTTTGGGGCAAAATTGCAGAAATTTCACATATTTTGGGGCAAAATTGCAGAAATTCCACTTATTTCAGGGAAAAAAAAGGCAGAAATTTTCCTTATTTTGGGGCAAAAAGGCAGAAATTTCTAATATTTTGTGGGAAAAATGCAGAAATTTTTAATATTTTGTTGCAAAAATGCAGAAATTTCCCTTATTTTGATGTAAAAAGGCTGAAATTCCCCATATTTGGAGGCAAAAAGGTAGAAATTTTCCTTATTTTGGGGCAAATTTGCAGAAATTTCACTTATTTCAGGGTAATAAGTCAGAAATTTTTTTTATTTTGGTGAAAAAAAGACAGAAATTCCCTTTGTTTTGAAAAAAAAAGACAGAAATTCCTCTAATTTAGAGGCAAAAAAGCAGACATTCCTTTTAATTTAGGGCAAAATTGCAGAAATTTCCCTTATTTGGGGGCAAAAAAAAGAAATTCCTTTTATTTTAAGGCAAAATTCCAGAAATTTCCTTTATTATGGGAAAAAATTGCAGAAATTTCTTTTATTTTAAGGCAAAATTGCAGAAATTTCACTTATTTCAGAGAAAAAAAGCAAAAATTTTTCTTATTTTGGGGCAAATGCAGAAATTCCCATTATTTTGGGGCAAAAAGGCAGAAATTCACCTTATTTTGGGCTAAAATTACAGAAATTTCACATATTTCAAGGAAAAAGGCAGAAATTTCCCTTAATTTTGGGCAAAAATGATGAAATTTCCCTTTTTTATGGCAAAAAGTTATGCATTCTCCTTATTTCGGGCAAAAAGGCAGAAATTCCTTGTATTTTGTAGCAAAATTGCAAAAATTCCCCTAATTGTGGGGCAAAAAGGCAGAAATTCTTCTTTTTTTGGGGCAAAATTGCAGAAATTTCTCTCATTTCAAGGAAGAAAGGCAGAAATTTTCCTTATTTTGGTGTAAAAAAGCAGAAATTCTCTATATTTTGGTGCAAAAATCAGAAATTTCCCTTATTTTGAGATAAAATGCTGAAATTCCCCTTATTTTTGGGAAAAAGGCAGAAATTTTCTTATTTTTGAGACAAATTTGCAGAAATTTCACTTATTTCAGGGTAATAAGTCACAAATTTTCCTTATTTTGGGGCAAAAAAGACAGAAATTCTCTTTGTTTTGGAAAAAAAATAACAGAAATTCCACTTATTTAGAGGCAAAAAGGCAAAAGTTCCCCTTATTTTAAAGCAAAAATGAAGAAATTTCCCTTTTTTATGGCAAAAAGGTATGCATTTTTCCTATTTTTGGACAAAAGGCAGAAATTCCTTTTATTTTGGAGCAAAATTGCAGAAATTTCCCTAATTGTGGGGCAAAAAACAGAAATTCCCCTTATTTTGAAGCAAAATTGCAGAAATTTCCCTTATTATAGGGAAAATTGCAGAAATTTCTCTTATTTTAGGGCAAAATTGCAGAAATTTCACTAATTGTGGGCAAAAAGGCAGAAATTCTCCTTATTTTGGGGCAAAACTCAGAAATTTCACTTATTTTGAAGCAAAATTCCAGAAATTTTCCTTATTTTGTGGCAAAATTTCAGAAATTTTACTTATTTTGGGGGAAAATTGCAGAAATTTCACTTATTTCAGGGAAAAAAGGCAGAAATTTTCTTTATTTTGGGGCAAAAAAGCAGAAATTCCTTATATTTTGTGCCAAAATTCAGAAATTCCGCTTATTTTGAGGTAAAAAGGCTGAATTTCCCCTTATTTGGGGGCAAAAAGGCAGAAATTTCTCTTATATTGGGGCAAAATTGCAGAAATTTCACTTATTTCAGGGTAATAAGTCAGAAATTTTCTTTATTTTTGGGCAAAAATGACAGAAATTCCCTTTGTTTTGGGGGAAAAAGAGAAATTCCACTTATTTAGAGGCAAAAAAGCAGAAATTCCCCTTATTTTAGGGCAAAATTGCAGAAATTTCCTTTATTTGGGGGCAAAAAAACAGAAATTCTTCTTATTTTGGAGCAAAATTCCAGAAATTTCCCTTATTATGGGGAAGAATTGCAGAAATTTCCCTTATTTTAGGGCAAAATTGCAGAAATTTCACTTATTTCAGAGAAAAAACGCAAAAATTTTTCTTACTTTGGGGCAAAAAGGCAGAAATTCACTTTATTTTGGGCTAAAATTGCAGAAATTTCACATATTTCAGGGCAAAAAGGCAGAAATTTCCCTTAATTTGGGGCAAAAATGAAGAAATTTCCCATTTTTATGGCAAAAAGGTATGCATTCCCCTTATTTTCAGGCAAAAAGGCAGAAATTCCCCGTATTTTGGAGCAAAATTGCAGAAATTCCTCTAATTGTGGGGCAAAAAACAGAAATTCCCCTTATTTTAAGGCAAAATTCCAGAAATTTCCTATATTATAAGGAAAAATTTTATTTAAGGGCAAAAATGCAAAAATTTCACTTATTTCAGAGAAAAAAAGCAAAAATTTTTCTTATTTTGGAGCAAAAAGGCAGAAATTCCCATTATTTTGGGGCAAAAAGGCAGAAATTCACCTTATTTTGGGCTAAAATTGCAGAAATTTCTCATATTTCAGGGCAAAAAGGCAGAAATTTCTCTTAATTTGGGGCAAAAATGAAAAAATTTCCCTTTTTTATGGCAAAAAGGTATGCATTCCCCTTATTTTCAGGCAAAAAGGCAGAAATTCCTAGTATTTTGGAGCAAAATTGCAGAAAATCCCCTAATTGTAGGGCAAAAAGGCAGAAATTCTCTTTATTTTGGGGCAAAACTCAGAAATTCCACTTATTTTGAAGCAAAATTCCAGAAATTTTCCTTATTTTGGGGCAAAATTGCAGAAATTTCACTTATTTTGGGGCAAAATTTCAGAAATTTTACTTATTTCAGGTAAAAAAAGCAGAAATTTTCCTTATTTTGGGGCAAAAAGGCAGAAATTTCTAATATTTTCTGGCAAAAATGCAGAAATTCCTAATATTTTGTTGCAAAAATGCAGAAATTTCCCTTATTTTGAGGTAAAAAGGCAGAAATTCCCCATATTTGGAAACAAAAAGGCAGAATTTTCCCTTATTTTGGGGCAAATTTGCAGAAATTTCACTTATTTCAGGGTAAAAAGTCAGAAATTTTCCTTATTTTGGTGCAAAAAAGACAGAAATTCCCTTTGTTTTGGGGGAAAAAGACAGAAATTCCACTTATTTAGAGGCAAAAAGGCAAAAGTTCCCCTTATTTTGGAGAAAAAATGAAGAAATTTCCCTTTTTTATGGCAAAAAGGTATGCATTCTTCTTATTTTCGGACAAAAAGACAGAAATTCCCCATATCTTAGGACAAAAGGCAGAAATTCCTTTTATTTCGGAGCAAAATTGCAGAAATTTCCCTAATTGTGGGGCAAAAAACAGAAATTCCCATTATTTTGAAGCATAATTGCAGAAATTTCCCTTATTATGGGGAAAAATTGCAGAAATTTCTCTTATTTTAGGGCAAAATTGAAGAAATTTCACTAATTGTGGGCAAAAAGGCAGAAATTCTCCTTATTTTGGGGCAAAACTCAGAAATTCCACTTATTTTGAAGCAAAATTCCAGAAATTTTCCTTATTTTGGGGCAAAATTTCAGAAATTTTACTTATTTTGGGGGAAAATTGCAGAAATTTCACTTATTTCAGGGAAAAAGGCAGAAATTGTCCTTATTTTGTTGCAAAAATGCAGAAATTCCTAATATTTTGTGCAAAAATTCAGAAATTCCCCTTATTTTGAGGTAAAAAGGCTGAAATTCACCTTATTTGGGGGCAAAAAAGCAGAAATTTCTCTTATATTGAGGCAAAATGGCAGAAATTTCACTTATTTCAGGGTAATAAGTCAGAAATTTTCCTTATTTTGGGGCAATAACGATAGAAATTCCCTTTGTTTTGTGGGAAAAAGACAGAAATTCCACTTATTTAGAGGCAAAAAAGCAGAAATTCCCCTTAATTTAGGGCAAAATTGCAGAAATTTTTCTTATTTAGGGGCAAAAAACCAGAAATTCCCCTTATTTTAAGGCAAAATTCCAGAAATTTCCTATATTATAAGGAAAAATTGCAGAAATTTCTTTTATTTAAGGGCAAAAATGCAGAAATTTCACTTATTTCAGAGAAAAAAGCAAAAATTTTTCTTATTTTGGAGCAAAAATGCAGAAATTCCCATTATTTTGGGGCAAAAAGGCAGAAATTCACCTTATTTTGGGCTAAAATTGCAGAAATTTCACATATTTCAGGGCAAAAAGTCAGAAATTTCTCTTAATTTGGGGCAAAAATGAAAAAATTTCCCTTTTTTATGGCAAAAAGGTATGCATTCCCCTTATTTTCAGGCAAAAAGGCAGAAATTCTCTGTATTTTGGAGCAAAATTGCAGAAATTTCCCTAATTGTGGTGCAAAAATGCAGAAATTTTTCATATTTTGGGACAAAATTGCAGAAACTTCACTTATTTCAGGGAAAAACAGCAGAAATTTTTCTTATTTTGGTGCAAAAAGGTAGAAATTCTCCATATTTTGGTGCAAAATTCAGAAATTTCTCTTATTTTGAGGTAAAATGCTGAAATTCCTTTTATTTTTGGGCAAAAGGCAGAAATTTCCCTATTTTTGGGGCAAATTTGCAGAAATTTCACTTATTTCAGGGTAATAAGTCAGAAATTTTCCTTATTTTGGGGCAAAACAGACAGAAATTCTCTTTGTTTTGGGGGAAAAAAA